>NC_056751.1:574319308-574336808 GCF_019279795.1 Protopterus annectens | reverse complement strand
AATCAAGAGAAAGTACAGTTGTGTACACTTACCGTAAATGTAGATGTTCAAGTGTATTCACTGTTGCAGTCATTACATTCGGGTTATCTGCTTTGCAGTAGCCCTCAGTAGGCCTGATTAACAAAGTCTTGGGTCCTGCATCAGTTGCTGTCCCTTCTTCCATGACGTCAGGTCGTCAGGGGTATAAAACATGCAGCCGATGCCATTACATCAGTTTTTCTTGCCTCAGATGTCAGGTGCCCGCCTAATGGGAAGCAATTTACAAGGGTATACCTCCAACAGAAAAGCAAATACACCAAAAAGCTTTTAGAGTATAGTAAGTGAGAGTAGAGGTATAGCCAAAGGAAGAAAAGGGGGCTGGAGGGAGGGTAACCAGGACTGCAACAATGAATACACTCGAACATCTACATTTATGGTAAGTGTACACAACTGTACTATGTTCTTAGTGTTTCCCTGTTGCAGTCATTACATTTGAGTAGATTCCCAAAGCTAAGGTTGGGAGGATGAATTTAAATAGAATTAGGACCAGCTATAAGGCCCTGCAAGACTGCAGTGGCAAAAAACAGCCCTGGATTTAGAGAAAATTGGCAAATGGTAATGCCTGGTGAAAGTATGTACAGAACTCCAGGTAGTAGCTTCTAAGATGTCCCTAGTAGGGACTCCCCTGAGAAAGGCTGTAGAGGTAGATGAAGCCCTGGTTGAATGGGGTCTGATGACCTGTGGGATAGGTCTTCCATGGTGCTTATAGCAGAAATGAATGCAGTGGCCTATCCATTTTGAAATGGTTTGTTTTGAAATAGCTTTCCCCTCTGTCCCTGAAGCAAATGCCACCAGTAGTTGTTCAGATTTCCTGTGAGGTTTAATCCTGTCCAAGTAGAATCTAAGCTGTCTGTGCACATCTAAAGAGTGCAGTATCCATTCCCCTTTGTTCTGTGGGTTAGGAAAAAAGGTAGGCAAGTGAACAGCCACACTGGATACCACCTTGGGCATGAAGGAGGGATTGGTTCTGAGGGACACCCTGTCTGCGTGAAAGATGATGAAAGGTTCCACTGCCATAAGGGCCTGTAATTCAGATACTCTTCTCCCAGAAGTGATTGCCAAAAGAAAAGCTGTTTTCCAGGAAATAAATTTTAAATCTGCAGTAGCAGCTGGCTCGAAAGGAGGAAGAGTGAGTTTCTCCAAGACAAAGTTAAGATCCCAGGCTGGAGTTAGAGCTCTCCTGGGTGGCCTTAGATTTTTGGCCCCTCTGAGGAACTGCTTGAGCAGTGGGTGAGAGAAAAGGGGAGGCTCTGTGCTGTAATGAGCTGAAATGGCTGAGGTATGGATTTTGATGGAGGAAAAAGACAAGCCCTTATGAAACATCTCAGTTAAGTATTGTAGAATCTGAGGTAAATTGGGCACTGCTGCATTCATTCCTTGAGATTGATTCCAAGCACAGAATCTTTTCCATTTTACAGCATAAGATTTTCTAGTACTAGGCCTCCTTGTCTCTAAAATGATATCCATCACTGATTTACTGAGGGATGGTAAAGGAGAGATTAGGTAATTAGCCAGGCTGCTAGGTTCAGGGATTGCAGTTGAGGGTGCAGAATCCAGTTCTCCTGCTGAGACAACAGGGAAGGAGTCTGAGGCAGGTGCCATGGAGCCAAGCATGACATACTGCGCAAGAGTGGGTACCAGTGTTGGCGAGGCCAGTCTGGTGTAATTAAAATAGTCCTTGGCTTGTCCTGTTTGATCTTTAGTACTACCTTGGAGAGCAGAGGCAGAGGAGGAAAGGCATAAACTGATAGGTTTTTCCAGCTGAAGAATAGAGCATCCACTTTGCAAGCTTGCTTGTGGGGAATCCTTGTGCAAAATTTGTCCAGTTGATGGTTCTGAGGGGAGGCAAACAGGTCTGTATCTGGACTCACCCATTTGCTTGTCAACATGTTGAAAATCCTTGGTTCCAGTTTCCATTCGTGTGGGCCCATGAGATTTCTGCTTAGTCAGTCTGCCAGTGTATTTAGTTTTCCTCACAGGAACTGAGCTTGTAGATTCACTTGGTACCTCAAGGCTGTGTTCCACAATGCCATGGCTAGTCTGCAGAGGGGCTAAGAATGTGTACCCCCCCCCCGCTTGTTTATGTACCACCACATGACAGTGGTGTTGTCTGTCTTTACCATTAGTTGTCCTGGAAAAATGTGGTCCTTGAAGGCTGTCAGGGCATTCTGTACAGCTAACATTTCCTTTTGATTTATGTGCAGGTCCATTTGCCCTGAATGCACTTCCTTGCTGGGTGAGCCCCCCCCCCATGCATAGTCTGATGCATCTGTTGTTAAGATTTGTTTGGCAGGGGGTAATGTGAATGGTAGTCCCCTGTTTTGGTGGCAAGCCTCTGCCCACCAAAGGAACTCTAGGCATAGGCAAGGTATGATAGGAATCCTTGCTTCCAGAGCCTGTGAATGTTGACACCATAGGCTTTTGAGATACCATTGTAGTTTCTTCATATGCAGCCTTGCATATGGAATTAGAAGAATGCATGAGGTCATGAACCCCAAGGCTTGCAGTATTTGCCTTGCAGATAGCTGGGTTTTTGTGGCCACTTGTTTGAAGTAAGTTGTCAAATGTATCCATTTCTCTGACGTGAGGAAAGCCATCTGGGAAGTTGTATTCAAGCTTGCTCCCAGGAATATAATTTGTTGACAAGGTACCAAGTGGGATTTCTTTTCGTTTATGGTGAACCACGGACAAGTCAGTACCCTTTGAACAAAGGCCAGATGATTGAAGAGAATGCCCTTGCTTTCTGCCTGAATTAGGCAATCATCCAGGTATGGGTATATTTGAATATTTCTTTGCCTGCAAAATGAAATGACTGGAGCCAGGCATTTTGTGAATATCCTGGGCGCAGTACATAAGCCAAAGGGCAGTGCAGAGAACTGATAGTGCATGTAGCCTGCTTTGAAGCATAGGTATCTTCTGCAAGACTCCCTGATAGGGATGTGTAGGTATGCTTCTTTTAAGTCCAGTGTTGCCAACCATGCATCCTTGCCTAGCACAGGAAGCAGCTGGTGAAGAGTCAGCATTTTGAATTTTGGAATCACCAGAAAGGTATTTAGAATGGAAAGGTCCAGGATAGGACGTCATGTATTACCTTTTCTGGGTACCAGGAAAAATCTCAAACAGAAACCTTGTCCCTTTTCCTCTTCTGGTACCAACTGAATAGCCCCCATGTTTAAGAGAGAGAGCGAGAGTACCTGATTTTGGGCCTTTGCCCACCCGCTTGGTGTTGGTAACGTGGAAATGAAATCTGTATCCTTGGGACACTATATTTAGAACCCATTTGTCCTGGGTAATGAATTCCCAGTTTTTGGCCTGCAGACCAATCTTTCCACCTAAAGGAGCATTCAGTTGGGAAGTGCTTGTAAGTCCTAAAAGCAAGTCATTGAGATGGTTTTTCATAGGGGAAGTCTTGCTGCTCCCAGGTTTGGGTGCGGAAACCCCCCCACTGCCTAGTCTTGTGTGTCCCTTGGGACTGAAACCTGGGGTTTCTGCTGTGTCTGGGTTTGGCTTGAGAAGACCTGGAGGGAGCTGGAAAGGACCAGTTTTTAGAGGGCCAGTGCCTACTAAATCTAGGAGGCTGAACTTGTAAGAAATCCTTAACAGTCTGCATAGATTTAGCTTTATCTTCCATCTTTTTAAGAACTTCCTCAGCCTTGGTGCCAAACAGGCAGTCCTGATCTAAGGGAGCATCCAGCAATTTAGCTTTAACATGATCAGGCAAGGATTGCTCCTTAAGCCAAGCATGCCTTCTGAGCACAGACCCAGTAACAGCAGCCCTGCAAGAGGCCTCTAATGAATCAAATCCACATTGCAAAGTATGTTTTCCAACCTGTTCAGCAGAATGCATTAAATCCTGTAATTCTTTATTTTCAACGCAGTCAGGAATTAACATAATTTTCTGTTTAAGCAATCCAATAACATGTTGTCGATACTCTAACATATGAAACTGGCAGTTTAAATCCCTAATGGCCAAGGTTGCAGAAGTGTAAACTTTCTTACCCCATCTATCCAGCGCCCTGGAGTCTCTATCTGAGGGGGTAGGATTTTTAGCAGTAGAAGCCTTAATGCCTTTGGGTCCCTGTGAAATAGTCTCTGGATCCGCAATATGATTTTTAAAAAGGAACTTGTGAGAATCAGGAACGCTGTAATATCTGTCAGGTTTTCTGGGAGCAGGAGGCAAGGAATCAGGGGCCAAACGAGATTCTGAGAAAGCATCATCAACAATGTCTAGTACAGGAGGAATAGCTAAAGGCCTATGCTGAGGCAAGAGTAAGAAATCCCTAAGCCTCTTTTTTGAATCAGAAAAATCCTGGCTTTCATAGTGGAAATTCTCCTGTAGAGTATGTAAGGTTTCACCCAAAGAAAAATCCTCTGGAGGGAAAGCAGAGGGAATAGAGTCCTCTGCATCAGAATCCTCATAAGTACATAAGGGCAAATCCAGATCATCAGAAGAATCAGAAAAATCAGAATCCTGTTCAGAAGATTCATAAATAACTTCAGTCCTAGGTCTCTTAGAAGGGGAAGGTTGGCTTCCCCTGATTAGAGTTATAAGATCTTTAGCCATTCTTATCATTTGTTTTTTAGGCATGGAGGCCTGAGCATGCGGCCTGGGTGTCGGTTTATTAGTCATGGTTCAAGATTCTGGCCTAAATGAAGAAAGAGGCATCGGTTTAATATGCATGTCCATAGGCCTGAATACACCCTCAGAAGCCGGTGCCTGCACAGCGGCTCCAGACCCATCCAAGGAAGAGACATCCGTAGGTTCCACAGTTAAAGCATTTCGCGGCATACTGGACTCCGAATGGGTCTCAGTAGAGGCCTGCGAGTCAGAAGTAGCAGGTATCATGGGCTGCGAAAGTGCCTGAGTACTGGCGACTGGCTTAGAAGAAGGTCCGTTGACAGCTTTGGACCTCGGCAGGCTGTCTCTGTCTTTATCTTTGCGTTTTTTTCAGAGTCCTAGTAGTCAGAAGGCTAACTGACATTTCTGGATAATTAAACCGAGAACCAAAATATTTAGGAGTGAAAATATACCGATGACGGATAGTGCGCTGTTGAAATAAAGCACAAAACTGACAGCAAGGCACATTGTGGTCAGGGCCTAGGCAAGGAATACAGTACGAATTAAAATCTTTGTGAGGTATTTGCTTTCCACAAGTAATGCAATGATTAACTTTTACTGACATCGGTAAGGAGCAAGAAAAAGCTTCCCCAATGAGGTACTTAGCTTTAGTTGAAGACTTCGGTTCTGAAACTCGAAAATGAAAATATCAGGAGTCGGCCGACTGGCACTTGCGAACTACTTCCACTTCGGGCACCGCACAGCAAGAAAGATGGATGTAATGGCATTTTCTGCATGTTTTATACCCCTAACGACCTGACATTATGGAATAAGGGTCAGCAACTGACGCAGGACCCAAGATTTTGTTAATCAGGCCGTCTGAAGGCTACTGCAAAGCAGATAACCCGAATGTAATGACTGCAACAGTGAAACATGAAGAACATCATGCTGGAGGGACAGGTTTATAACCCAGAGACTGCCCATGCTCTGGAACAGACTTCTCATACATGTCAAGCAGAGCACCTCACTGGCTCTCTTCAAGAGAAATCTTGATGAGTAGATGGGAAATAGAAAGTTCACCCCACGGATCACTCCAGTGGCTCTACTTGATAGAGGCACTGGGAACTAATGTCGCGCAGCACGATGCCAGGGCACCTCTATGGGCTAGGCTTGCAAAGGCTCCGGGGCCATTAGCCTAGTACACAATTATGAACCTATGAACCGAAATTATCCTACACCACACCTGCCCATATCCCTACACCTTACCTTAAAAAACACAACAAAACTTTCCACAATACTTTCGTTATTCAAATTTAGAATAGTGTTGTGGATTATTTTCTTTTTGTGCAAATACTGCAAAAGGAAATTACTTTCCATTTGTGATCTTTTGTATGTTTGGTTTTCGGAATTTTTGTAATATGAATATCCAAACTGTTTTTATCAGTGGTTTTGCATTTGGTATTTAAACAGTTTTAGCATTCATACTATAACACACACACACACACACACACACACACACACACACACACACACACACACACACACACACACACACACACACACACACTCTTCATGCAATACAGAAAGTGTCAGAAGAATAAATATTGTTAATACACTACAGAAAGTGTCATTAGTGTAAAATGAGGAGGACTGATTATGGAAGTTTGCTCATGCAGGAAAGCAGAAGATGATTTGATATAGGAGATGTGGGAGGAACAGGAAGTAGGCAAGAGATATCAACAATGTCCAGCCAAAAAAACGGTGGATCGTGTGACAGAAGACCTGTGACAGTCTGGCATGACTGTCAAAGAAGGTAGGACAGTGACTTGGACTTGAAAGAGGAGGGGACAGCTGATGTGACACCCTGACCTCATGTAAAATAGGAATAAAGGATGAATGATTGATTTATATCTATCTATCTATATATATATATATATATATATAAATGTATGTATAAGAGACTAACATTTTCTTGCAAGTTGGCATTATCAATAAACATATCATCGAATTCCACTCATTGACTCTGAAAAAACATAGATCCATAAAAGATAGAAAAACACATAAAACAGATGTATTTGCAGGGGAGCAAGTTCCCTTGCATCCCCACATCTCCAGCTAATTATATATACCAACTCTTAGATCGTACTACAGTGGGAAAAGGCATGCTGCCCGATCTCCACTGTATTATGATTGCTAACTTAAACAGCTGGCACTTTTCAAAGAGCTGAATTTTGATCAGTTGCACTGAATTGCCTCTGTGAAATGAAAATATTCATCAATGAAAGACTATGGTCATGTGTGTATATATATATATATATATGTATATATATGTATATATATATATATATATATATGTATATATATATATATATATATATATATGTATATATATGTATATATATATATATATATATATATATATATATATAAACAAATGCACAAGCATTGATTATTTCGGATCAAATAAAAAATACAAAAATATTTTTTGTAGAGGCAAGCCCCCCTCTCCCCGCACCCCCCCCCCCCGGGTAATTATGTATCAGCTCCAAGATAACACCACAGCAGGGTAAGGACAAATTCCCTGCCCTGCTGCAATGTGATCTCCCATAGAAAGCAGCCATCATGCTGAAGCACACAGGAATAGAGCATTTGCTCTTCTGACCATTCACTGTTATGATTGACAACCACACAGAAATTTACAACAAATTCCAGCTTCTTTATATAATCAAAGACATTTTTAAGAACAAATTATTTCAGCCCTTAAAATCCCTTCTAACTGTAAACCTGCCCACGTATCAATCTGTTTTTTTTCCCCAACAGTCTTCCAACTTATAAAATTTAAAAAGAGTTGTTAAAGCTATTGTCTAGTGATTTTTTTTACCTCCACAGGACAGAACTCAATGGGTCTTTTACCTTCACTGAATTGGCCCATTCATTCTGTGGCCAGGTAAACCACAAGGATTCACAGGTAGGTGAGAGCCTTAGGCTCATTCATTCCTCCCAGGGAATCTCCCATTTGCTTATCTGCTCACTGTGAAAATCATGTGGTAGGGAGCCACCCAACTTGCTGGTCTTGTGGGGCAGCCTATTCTCTCCCCTGGTGAGCATCCCCTTAAGGCAGCTCATCTAAGCTCTACTTCAGCTGCCCTATGAAGGGAAGCATCCTTGTGCCTACTGAATGCCCCCTTGACTCACACTGTGATCATGTGGTAAGCAACAGTTCCTCCCCCCTCGAATGGGTGAGCTGTCAGTGACTGCTCTCTCCCATCCTCTCCTGCCAACTCCTACTGGTGCCCAAGCTTTCTTTTGAACTCGGGTGGCATATGAGATATTCAGGTATTTTTTCTGCAATGCCACAGAATGGCTTCCATCATCTCGCCTTGGATTTTCAAACACAGCTTAATGTTGAGATATGTGTATGTAAATATCTCTCTGTAACTCTAGACTGTCAGTTTTCAGTTCTCCACTTTCATGTGAAGTGACTGGTTATGATGATTCTGGCTGCTCAAACCCTTGAACTTAACTTTTGGTGTACTTCCCTTGTACAGATGGCTGTGGTTTCTTTTAAGCTGCTTATAGTCTTTCCCTTGAACTACACAGGATTTTGATTCAACTAGTTTACCAACAGTTGCAGTTGCAGGCTGTATACTTTCCCACAGGCTGTCACATTTTAACTTTGTCTCCAACTTGTAAACATGATAGTCTTCTTTGATTCCTTTATTTTCTTCTCTGCCAATTTCTTTCTGGTAGTTTCCTTTACTTTATGTTGATTTTCTGACATCACCTATGTAGATGTGGTGCTGCGGTAGCATTGTCGCCTCACAGTTAAACGTTGCCTGTTCGATTCTCAGTTAGAGCGTCTTCTGTGTGTCGACATGCGTGAATGGGCGTTCCTTAGTTGAAGGTTGTGCGTTAGGCCCAGCAAGCCAGCACGTCAAAATCTACTGCCAATCATTAGCGGATCGGAGTTCCGCTGTGGCGACCCCAAACCGGGAAAAGCCAAAAGAAACAAACAAACCTATGCAGATGAGGTAGACAACCTGCTTTGCAACCTGTTGCACATCAGCACTTGTGGTGAGAGACTGAGTTCCTGCAATGAACTATTTCTTTATTCCAGACCTGCAGAATGACAGTCCTAATAGCTTTTTCTTTTCCTTCTCATGAGATTCCTCATTGTGTGGATAGTTGTCTTCACTTGCCCACTGGGTTGAGCATAGTATTGACTAGATAATACATGTTCAAATTCCCATTCACACACATACCTCATGAATTCCTGACTTGTACATTGATGAGCGATGTTAGACATGTATCATCATATCTCATCTCTGGAGACTATAGACTTTATGCAGTACTTAGACTCAGTATGTGTGTCCATACCTCTTAACTGTCCAGATTTTTGCCTCATATTTTTGGTCAGTTACTCATAAAATTTATAGTTTTCTGGATTTTTGTGGCAAATTAGTGAGGACTGAATTCACAAAATATTGACAGGTATTCATACCTCCCGATTGTACCGAATTACTCGGTTTTTACTGAGTTTTGGTGTCCAAATAATGGGGTGCCATGATTCTGAGTGGCACCCCTTCCCTTCATTCCCAGTTTTTTTAAAAAAGTTTTTCTTTTCATGCTTTGGAGCTGACGTCATCATGTGCGCGATGATGTCAGCTCGGTCAGCCTCTAGGAATTGAGCTCAAGGGCTAAGCTGCGAGCGAGGAAACGTCTCTGCTTTTGAACTTAAGGTTTTAGCTGCGAGCCCGGAAACGTCTCTTACGTTTTTGGACTAGCTGAAAGAAGCTTTGGAGCCAAACTTTCTGCTGGTATTTGCTTTATTTGCTGAGACTGCTTTCAGGTATTTGAAATGGAATTGGTATTTTTCTTTGTGAAACGGAATTGCTTTATGTGCCGAGACTGCTTTGAAATGGAATTGGTATATTTGCCGAGACTGCTTTGCTTTGTGAAACGGAATTGTCTTCTAAAGCTTTTTCTGCTGGTATTTGCTTTGAAACGGAATTGGTATATTTGCAGAGACTGCTTTGCTTTGTGAAACGGAATTGTCTACTGACACTTTTTCTGCTCTTATTTGCTTTGGAGGTGTGTGTGTGAAAATGCCCCCAACTCAATACACCTGGTGGCTACAGGTACTCAGGCTCAAACCCTGTACCATGGGTACAGGTAAAAAGAGCCTAAAGTCCCCAGCCATCACCACTTGTGAATTTATACCTCATATTTTTGTTCTATTCCTCATTAAATCTGTGGTTTTAAGGATTTTTGTGGCAATGGCAAATCACTGAAGGATTGAATTCAATAAATAATGACAGGCATTTGAATTTCAGACTTCATATTCTTCAGAAAATAAATGGTAACACAAAACCTTTTATTCTAGCAATGTTCTAAGTTTATAAGATCAGTATTTGAAATGTATCCCTATTTTGGGGCTGTATACACCCATTATTGGCTTTGTCCAGGTTTTTTGTGCTAAGACATTGAGAGCTATGGTGAGAAGTGAGAACTGAATTCTGTATTCCCCCATTATTGGCTTTGTCCAGGTTTTTTGTGCTAAGAGGTTGGCAGCTATGGTGAGAAGTGATAACTGAATTCACTAAATGATGGCCATTTAAGTTTCAGTCATCCTAGAAACTGCTGATTTGGCATAGTGATATGTTGCTCTGACTGTAATGCACAGGGTCTGGTGTTCAACTCATGGCAGTGAAATGCATGGTGGTAACACAACATTTTATTCTAGCAACTTTCCAAAATTACCCAAGCAATGTTTAAAATGTGTCCCTGGTTTTTGGCCTTTTGCCCCCCTCCCCAATAAAAAAAAACTGAAAGTGAAAATAAGTGTGAGTAGCTGTGCAATGTGCCTATGGCTTACACTACTGTCATTCTATTTTTATATATTTTTATGATGGAAATGTTCTGAATTGGACAGTTTTGTCATTACTGGTTCGTGAATTTTGTTTCATTGCCTACTGGAACAATGTTCAAACAAATTTTAAAGTGCACTCCAACTTAAGTCTATTAAGTCTAACAAGTGTGCTATATATATATATATATATATATATATATATATATATATATATATAGGAATATAATTTAATAAAGTCAGGAAGGTGTATCAAAGAACACATGTATGTTTCTTGTTTTGTGTGCAAGCCAGGGGATTATGATTTGAAAACAGTCCAAAGGAGATCTTTATCCACCACTGCCCAGATGCATTTGTTTTGGATGTGGTGTGGGTTTCAATGCTGTTTCAATGAATGTGAGTTTCAAGGGCAGATAAGTTTTAATGCCAAGTCTATTTTCATTGTGAGACAGTGTTGCTTTGTTTACCAGATATCTATTAGTGTTTGTGCATTGTGCTATAAAATGTAAAAATAAAATCAAAATAATCATTGTGGAAGTAAAGGAGCATACACATATTAGTGTTTATGGCAAATGGGGTGAAATAGCCAGGTAATGGGACATTGGAATGGCTGCAGGGGGACTCTGATGCCATATTTTGGTTGACTGTACTTCAGTTTGCATTTGAAAGTTGGTATCTCACAATTCCATTGGAGTGTGTGGGGTTACTTATGTATGCAAAGTTTATGTTAATCAGCATACGGATTTGTACCTATTTTTCATGTGCCTTGTCCAGATTTTTGATGTTTCCAGGTTGAGAGGTATGCAGGTATTTGAGTTTCAGACTTCATCTCCTTCAGAATATGTATGGTAACACAATATCTTTTACTCTAGCAACTTTCTAGGTTTATAACAGCAACATTTAAAAATTGTCCTTATTTTTGGTGCTTTGTACCTTCATTATTTTTGGCTTTGTCCAGATTTTTTGTGCTACAAGGTTGAGAGCTGTGTGTGTGTGTGTGTGTGTGTGTCTCGGTTTGATTATTTCAGAAGACTTGTGAGTAATCATACAAACAGAGGAGATATGCGACTTTTAACTGTAACACATCTGTACCCACCCCTCTTCACAGATCTGAAATTTAAATTAGCTTCTCTTCCTTTGGCCTGCTATGATAAGTAGAGCAGATGGCATAAATCTATACTATGTGTTTTATAGTACTGACAGTCCTTGCCAAAACATTTTACCTGTTGCTCTTTCTTCGCATTTACGACTCCCGTATATGACTCACATATCTTTTGAAATGTGTATTCTTAGGTGATTGAAAACTATTTTCTGTCAATTTTGAACATCGGTCCTTGGATGGACACAACTTGAGGAAAAATGAGACTGAATTTTAGAATATATGGTGAACACTGTACTGTATGTGGACAAAACAAAAATATTTGATGTTTTAATCGATTTCCCTTATTTGTTTGAAGAGCATGCACTTATTTTTATTTATACATTATTTATGAAATTGCAAGATACAACCATATTTTTCATTACACATTACAATGACAAAAAGAACAATGACAAAAAGAAAAGAAAAAAGAAAACTAAAACCTGGAGAGCATAATACAGAACAGAGCTCAATTCCCGAAGGCATCCATCAAAATACTTTGCCTGTTTTCAACCAGTAGTCTGGCTAGTTCAGTCAGTGGAGCATGACTTTCTTGCACTGAGATGCCTTGTGTTCCTGTATGTCCCTGCACCAAACTCCTGAATTTACTCTGCTGGACGCCTCAGAAAATTAGTTCAAAGTAAAGAATTAACCTACCAGCTCCCCGAGAGACATTTCCTTTCTTAAAAGGCAGTGAAAGTATGTATTGTTACAGCTAAGAGTAAATTGCAATTATATGAATGTTTTAAAGACTCTGTTAGGTTAGGCAAGCTTCCCAGTCAGTTTAGCCAGCAGCCAACCCCCCCTCCTTTAACACTTATCATTTTAAATAACCCCTACTTCCAGCTTATATATTCTCTATCTGGTTGATCCCCACCTCTCCCTTAGCCTGCTATCCCCTGTAGGAGACCTATCTGTTGCAATAAAGTGACTGGCCACTAGGTGGCGTCTCAACACAAGCTTTCTGTATATTAATTTCCTACCCTATTCTTAACCATACCTCCATAACTCTGTTCCCAGTTTTCTATGGACTTACTCTTTCTCCATCTCTCCTTTGTCCCAAGGTTTCCTTAATCACATTCTACTCCTCTAACATCCTGACTCTCTTCTTACTAGCCTCTTAACTTTCTTCTACATTCTCCCACTTTCAGACTTACCTGCTGAATTCTCATACTTCATTGATTGTCTTCCTCGACAGTCTACTCTTTGTCTCTACCAGCTCCGTTCGCCCTTCAGGCTCACTCCGCTCCCTTACCCTGCCCCCAATTTCCACCCGCCCCCAGTGCTCCTACATTTATTCCTCTAAAGTCACATCCCCACTACACCTACTCCTATCATACAAAGCACATCATTAACACTCCCAGCCCCCTTTTTTCACAACACACCCACTAATACCTACCTCTCATCCCGCCTTGGTTTAATACCCTACCTACTGCAATATTTCCTACGTGCTTTTAAAACCTACCTCACATTTTTTTCTTACCTCACCAACCATTAAAATGTCTATATCAATCATCCCTTACCAATTACAATTATTAATCTGAGTCTCACTCCTACCTCCTCTAGCCACTACCTATCTCTTAACCTCCTATGAACAACCACTTTACTCTACCCTTCTCTTCCCCTCCAAACACACCTCAACACCAACATTACCTTTCTCTCCAAATTTCCTAAACTTCATTTACAAACCCAGCTACCTACTAGCCAAATATCACAGACTAGCACACATTAAGTTCACCAACCTAAAAACTAGAAGATTATTTGACTATTATTGTAAGCCTCTCCAGCATAAACACTTAACACTCCCCCACTCATTATTGGATGGGGACATTCATCCCAACCCTGGCCCAAACTATACCCTTACCACTGCAAACCGCAACCAAGACAAAACTAGTACCCTATCACCTACCAAACCTTCCAACTCACTCTCTATAGCACATCTAAATATACGTAGCATTTGCAATAAAATTGCTCAAGTTCATGCCATCCTAGATGTTCACCTATTTGACATCCTATGTTTATCAGAAACATGGCTAAAACCTACCATTAAAGACAATGAAATCACCCCACCTGGTTACAATATCATTAGACTTGACCGTACAGCCAAAAAGGGAGGAGGGGCAGCAATCCTTTATAAAGCAGAGCTACAAGTCAGCACTATAAATCTTAACCTACCTTTGGACAATAGTGCAGAAATAATTATCTCCAAACTTCAGGTCAACACATGTAAAGCCATAAATATCATCTGTATACATCTTCCCCCAGGAAATAACATTAATACACTTGAGTATATCCTTAACTGGCTTTCTATTAATCTCCCACAAGAAACCATAGTCCTAGGGGACTTTAATATTGATTGGAATTCCTGTAGTAGTACAAACCCCACCACCCATATTAACCTGTATGGCTTCTCACAACTTATTAACTGCCCTACCAGAACTAATAAACTCAACAACAAAGAAAGTACCTTGGACTGGATACTTACTAATACTCCTCATCAAACCTACATAGCAGGTACCCTTTCCAGATGACCTAAGTGACCATTCACTAACTTATATAATCAGACATAAAACCAACATAACTTTCCCTAACACTTTCAGAACAGTACGCTCCAAAAAGCAATTTAACCCAGAACTTTTCCAAACAGAACTGAAACAATGTAATTGGTCACCATTAAAATCTCTCCCTCTAAATGAAGCAGTGGAATACTTCAATTCCACATTCTTAACCATCCTGGACCACCACACACCAACTCGCTGTATTAGAACCAAAGCTAAACCAGCCCCTTGGCTCTCTAACAATACTAGGCAAAAAATCCTTCTCAGAAACAAATCCTGGGCAAAATGGCATACTACTAAGAATCCGACAGACCGCCAAACCTTTAGAGAACATAGAAATATTACAAAAAAAGCCATCCTGTTAGACAAAAATAACTTTTATCTCCAATTACAGCAAACCTCCCACAAGGAACCTAGAAAATTTTGGACTAGTATTAACAATCTTCTATTCCCAGGCCAATCTATCACACCCAACCCACAAGGCTCAAACCCTGAGAATCCCACACAAACAGCTAATGCCTTTAATTCTTTCTTCACAGATGCACCCAAACTCTTGCTAGCCACCTATCTCCTGATACCTCAAATCTGCCTACTTCTTCTACAAACCCACCCCCATTATTTCATTTACAACCAGTGTCTACTTCTTTTATTTCCTCCCTTCTCCAAAAAGTAAAACCTACCACCCCCTCAGCTGACAAACTCCCAGCAGAATTCCTGCAAAAAGGAGCTAAAGCCATTGCCTGTCCCATTTCCATTCTAATAAATAGATCCATAAGTGAAGGAACTATCCCATCTATCTGGAAAATTTCTCATATCATCCCACTACATAAAGGGGGGAACTCCAATGACTTTTCTAACTTTCGTCCCATAGCTCTACTATCCCCTATTGCAAAAATTATGGAAAAGTGCATCCATAAACAACTAACAACCTACTTGCCAACTGTCAACATGGATTAAGACCTTTCTACAGTACCACCACTGCCCTGCTATCCTTCACAAACTGCATCGGCAATAACCGCAACAAAAATATTCTTTCATCTGCAGTCTTCATTGACTTATCTAAAGCTTTTGACATGGTTAATCACCAACTACTTCTACACATAACTGAATTCTCTTTCACTTGATCCTCTATCTATGAATTGGTTCACATCTTACCTAGAAAACTGACAGCAGGCTGTACTCTGGCAAAATAAACTATCCAAACACCTTTTATCTCCCTCGGGGTCCCACAGGGCTCCATATTAGGCCCACTCCTATTTTCCATTTATATTAATGACCTGCAATCAGCTATTCCATACTCCACCTGCATTCAATATGCAGATGACTCTACTATAATCTGTTCAGCCACTTCTCAAATTGAACTTCACTCTCTTACCCAAAAAGCTTTCAACACTGTAGAATAATGGTTCTCACACCGCTGCCTCCTCCTAAACCCCAAGAAAACTAAACTGTTACTCTTCACACCAACCCGAAAGTCCACCTCTTTACATTTCACTCTCACTTCCAACAATGGTACTCTTATTTCTAATGACCCAACCACTAAACTGTTAGGAATAACAATAGACAACAATCTCAACTTTGATACTCACATAAACACCACAATAAAATTAGTTAACAAAAAACTAGGATCCCTTTACAGAATTAAACCCTATCTTACACCAGTAGCTAAGACCGCTATAGCCAGAACTCACCTAATCTCCACTCAACTCTATGCTTCTATATACACCAATCTCTCTAAAAACAACCTCAACAAACTAGCAACAACCTATAATAATATTGCTAGATTTGCTACAGGCTCTCCTTTTAGAAACCATCACTGTTTGAATCTAAGACAACTAGACTGGCTAGAATTTCTTAACCAGCTCCAATTTCACCAGCTCACAATAGCCCACAAGTCCCTGTATCAACCCAGCAACACTCCAATACTCTCTAGCCTCATTACACCATATAATAATCTCAAAAATCTACGCTCCTCAAACAAACTGCTGATCAATACTACCAAACCCAACAACTCAGCAAGTGACTCCTTGTTTTCTAACTCTGTTGGAAAAATATGGAATAAACTACCCTCTGAAATCACATCTCAGACTTCTCTCTCACTTTTTAAAAGGAATCTAAAACTATATCTCAATAAACACTGGCTATGCTCCTGTACTAACCCTGACTAACTCTTTTCCTATTCACTAATTCTCACCCTACATCTTTTATTATCTTCCCTTTATGTTTCAATATACTATATCATTGCATATAAAATTTATGTATATTTGTATATTATACCTTCTCACAAAATCACTATGAGTATTATAATTTGTACTTCTTGTGTGAAAAAAAACACTTAATGTTTTTATGTAACAATTGCTGTTTTTATAATATCTGTCATAACTTCTATATTAACTCTGTATGACTTCTTGGAGCTTTTCTCCCCGGGCCTCTACTGAAAATGGACATGTTTCCAGCTAGACTAGCCCGGTCAACAAATGTAAAATAAATAAAATAAAATAAAATAAATACATTTTCAGTGAGGTCAGGGAACTGTAGGGGTTGTGAAACTTTTTCATTATCCTCAAAGTTGCACAATCTTGGAGTTAGTATCTTTAAAGATTTGTAACACTATTAAGGTCAACATTGCTGAACTACTATTTTCTGTGATTCCTGGTGTGATATTTGGTATTGCAGTGTACTGGACCTCGAAGTGCTTTTTCTGAGCTCGCGGTACAGTGAAGAATGGGATATTTGCCCTTTCCTCACTGTAGTGCGATCTCGGAGTTGGAATATATATTTAGTGGGGGGGGGGTGTGTGGGGCTGCCCCCCACAATAGGAAGTTCGAGGTCCAGTATGTTCGATATTATGAGCGTTTGCAATTTGTGCGATTCGCTCATATGATATAGACCCCATTAGCAGACACTGTTACAACTCATAATTAGAAGCTTATGCTTAGCAAATAACAAAGAAAATGAAAACAAGAACCTTGTCATCTCCTAATGCTTTCCACTGAAACAGGTCATTCAAATTTTTCATGGCTACAGCTTCAGGATTTCAGTCCATTTGTCACCTGAATAAGCGATGCCATCAAGGTGTCCTGTAGATGCTTTTAGAACAGATGATGTAATCAGGAGTAAAACTGTGGAATCACTAAATGTACGTCTCAAAACAATCCAACCAAAGTTATGTCATAGTGTACTGCTGACATTTTGTCATTTTCAAATTCAGGAAGCTCACTTCTCTTTACAGTCTAGTTATTTAAGGGAAGCATTCATAAGATCCCATATTTTACTAGTACTTTAGGTAAAGTCAGATAATTTCACAATACATTTCTACAATTCTTGTTTCAAGGTTGAGA
>NC_056751.1:574311808-574314308 GCF_019279795.1 Protopterus annectens | reverse complement strand
TCCAAAACATATACAGAAACATACACACAGGCAGAGACATGGGCTCACACACACAGGGACACACATTCTCCAATACACATACTAAAACGTACACACAGGAGCACACACATTCTTCAATACATATACAGAAACGTACACACAGGTGCAGAGACACAGACACACACACATTCTCCAAAACATATACAGAAACGTACACAGAGGCAAAGAGACGGCTATGAGAATATGATTTGATTTTGTCAAAAACCTCAGGATAGAACTACTGAAAGTTTGAGCAAATTAAATTAGATGGAATTACTTATGCTACATGATAAGTTGTTTTGTATTTATTTATTATTAATATATTTGCATTGTTTTATTCTGAAGTGAAATACATCCTCTGTCTAATGTTTCAATTTGGTGTAGGATATTACTTATTGTAACAGGAAGTACATCAAAATATAAGTCATGCAAGTATTTAATAATGTTTCAGCACACACACACACACACACACACACACACATATATATATATATATATATATATATATATATATATATATGCAAACAGATAGATGCAGAGGCACACACACATTCTCCAATACATATACAGAAAGGTGCACACAGACATAGAGGCATAGACACACACACACACACACACACACTCTCTCTCTCTCCAATACATATACAGAAATGTACATACACACACACACACACACACAGACACAGACACACACACACACACACACACACACACACACACACACATTCTCCAATATGTATAAAGAAACGTATACACAGACAAAGAGGCAGAGACACAGACTCAGTCTCTCACACACATACACACACACACACATTCTCCAATGCATATACAGAAATGTACACACACACACACACTTTTACACACACACACACACACACACACACACACACACATTCTTCAATACATATACAGAAACATACACACAGACACAGAGGCAGGGACACAGACACACACACATTCTCCAATACATATGCAGAAATGTACACGCACACTTTCCAATACATATACAGAAATGTACACACAGCCACACACAGGTGCAGAGACACAAACACATACACAATCTCCAAAACATATTCAGAAACGTACACACACAGAGGCAAAGAGACGGACTATGAGAATATGATTTGATTTAGTCAAAAACCTCAGGATACAACTACTGAAAGTTTGAATGCAAATTAAATTAGAGGGAATTACTTATGCTACCCGATAAGTTGTTTTGTATTTATTTATTAATATACATACGCATTTTTTTATATTTCTGATGTGAAATACATCCTCTGCCTAATGTTTCAGTTTGGTGTAGGATATTACTTGTAACAGGAAGTATTTTACATCAAAATATAAGTCATGTAAGCATTTAATAATGTTTCAACACCTACATATATATGCATACAGATGGATGCACAGGCACATACACACATTCTCCAATACATATACAGAAAGGTACACACAGACACACACACACACACATCCTCCAATACGTATGCAGAAATGTACACATTGAGGCAGAGACACAGACTCTCTCTCTCACACAAACACACACACACACACACACACACACACACACACACACACACACACACACACACTCTGTCTCTCTCTCTCTCCAATACACATACTGAAACATACACATTCTCCAATACGTATACAGAAACGTAGAGGCAGAGACACAGACTCACTCACTCACTCTCACACACACACACACACACACACACACACACACACACACACACACACACACACACACACACACACATTCTCTAATACCTATACAGAAACACACACAGTCTCCAGTACATATGCAGAAACATACACACAGGCACAGAGGCAGAAACACACATACACACACACATACACATTCTCCAATACAGATACAGAAATGTACACACACAGAGGCAGAGACACAGACATACATTCTCCAATACATATACAGAAACATACACACAGGCGCAGAGAGACAGACTCACACACATTCTCCAAAATAGATACAGAAACGTACACACAGACACAGAGGCAAAGAGACTGACTGAGAATATGATTTGATTTTGTGAAAAACCTCAGGACAGAACTGCTGAAAGTTTGAGTGCAAATTAAATTAGAGGGAATTACTTATGCTACCTGATAAGTTGTTTTGTATTTATTTATTATTAATATATATGTATTTTTTTATATTTCTGATGTGAAATACATCCTCTGCCTAATGTTTCAATTTGGTGTAGGATATTAATTGTTGTAAGAGGAAGTATTTTACATCAAAATATGTCATGCAAGTATTAATGTTTTATACATATATATATATATACATATATATATATATATATATATATGTATGTATGCAAACAAGTAGATGCAGAGACACATACACACATTCTCCAATACATATACAGAAAGGTACACACAGACATAGAGGCATAGACACACACACACACACACACACACACACACACACACACACACACACACACACACACACACACATTCT